>NC_057812.1:123487603-123497009 GCF_018294505.1 Triticum aestivum
CACCGCACGGAGCGCCGCCGTCGCCACCACCGCCCCGGCTGTCTTCCTCCTCCTCCGGCGCCCCGGCAAGTCCCTGTTCCGGCGAAGCTCCGGCCAACCTCGGGGAACGCGCCAGATCCGGATCTGAGATCCCGTCTCGGTTGACTTTCTGTCCGAAACCCTAATTATCTTGCTATGTTCATTGCACCGTAACTTTGCATCTGTAGCTCCGTTTTGGGCATATAGCATATCAAAATGTTCGTCTCAGAGAGTACATAATTTCATCTCATTGCATCATTTTCATTTGAGTTCATCTTTATGCCTGAAATGCTGTTAGAAGAGTGCTATTTGAGATAATTGTCAGATCTGCTGCTCCAATTAGATATTTGTCATTTTTGCCATGATTATTGTGTGCATGATATGCCCATGAGCTCTACATGTGTTTCGTTATATGTTTTCCAACTTTCTAGAGGTGCAACCCATGTATTTTTGTGATGTGTGTGGTGACTATCACAAGCTTGCAAAGTGAGGCATTTGTTAATGCTGATTTCAGGGACTTAGCATTTCCACTAAGCCCTTGACCTATTTATCTCATATGGCCATATGTTCATGTTGTTTCCTAGTGATCCGTGCCTCTTTTGAGGATGATCAGTAGGGATGTTTTGTTAATATTGTGGTGCTCTATCCATCCATGTCTTTGTTTGCAATTATGGAGCACCCTAGCTTGAGTCAATCAAGCTCTACTTTTGTCATTTCGTGAATCTGGGCAGATTGTCTACTTGTTGGCAATTTTGCCGAGGATGTTGTAGTTGATTCGTGCATGCTATGCTATTGTTCTTGCCATGTCTAGATTGTATTGTATGTATTCTTGATGGGTGCATGCTTAGATTGTCATGACTTGCTATGTAGTGAGTGCATCGAGCTCGTAAACATGCCTACTTGATATCTGTTTCAGCATGCTCCAGTTTTTCACTAAGTCTGAGAACTGATTATGTTTTTGCCATGTTCACATGCTTGCAAATGTATTTTCTAATCCCTTTTGGCTCAAGGTCACTAAGGGACTTTTGTTAAGCTCTTTGAGTAGCTCCATGCCATGCTTTACTTTGCCATGTTCAGGTCCTGTAGCATGTAGTTTTGTTGCTCCAAAGTATGCTAGCTGATATGATATTCCAGACAAGTGTTAATTTCACCAAGTCTGAAATCTGTTTGTCAAATGCATTTTTGCCATGCTTGTTTTAACCTGTTAATGGATGAATTGGCCGTAGCTCAGTGCTAGGTTTTTGTTAAGCTTCATGAATGGATTCCCGCCATGTATTTTGTTGCCATGTTTGGGTGCTGTAGCATGTTCATCTTGTTGCATTTACATGGTTACTTGCTGTAAATCGCAGAACGTGGTCATATTTGAATTGCTTGCCATTTCCAAACCGTAACTCCGATTCCGGCGTTCTTTATATCGTTTTCAAGAGATTTCATCTCATCTTTCCAGTGGCACACTTGTATTTCCAAGTTGAGGCCAGGTTCATTCATACCTTGCCAAATCTTGCATATGCATCGCATATTGCATCCCGCATAGCATACCATCTTTGCATCATGTTGTTTGAGTTTGCACGTGGTTGATTGTGCCCTTGTTGCTTGTTTGTCTTGTTTGGGTAGAGCCGGGAGACGAGTTCGCTAACGAGGATCCCATTGAGTTTGCTTTTAAGGATCCAGTCAACTCTGACAACTTTGCAGGCAAGATGATCATACCCTCGAAATCACTACTATCTTTGCTTTGCTAGATGCTCGCTTTTTTGCTATGCCTATGCTACGATGCCTACCACTTGCTTATCATGCCTCCCAAATTGCCATGTCAGACCTCTAACCCACCATGCCCTAGCAAACCATTGATTGGCTATGTTACCACTTTGCTCAGCCCCTCTTATAGTGTTGTTAGTTACAGGTGAAGATTGGAGACCGTTCCTTGTTGGGACATTATTTATTTGTTGGGATATCATTATATTGCCATGTTATCTTAATGCATCTATATACTTGGTAAAGAGTGGAAGGCTCGGCCTCTCGCCTAGTGTTTTGTTCCACTCTTGCCGCCCTAGTTTCCGTCATATCGGTGTTATGTTCCCGGATTTTGCGTTCCTTACGCGGTTGGATTATAATGGGAACCCTTGATAGTTCGCCTTGTTTAAAGCTTTTCCAGCAATGCCCAACCTTGGTTTTACCATTTGCCACCTAGCCTCTTTTTCCCTTGGGTTTCCGAAGCCCGAGGGTCATCTTATTAAACCCCCCCGGGCCAGTGCTCCTCTGAGTGTTGGTCCAAATAGAGCCACTTACAGCGCCACCTCGGGGCAACTCAAGGGTTGGTTTTAGTTGTACGTAGTGTTCATCTGAGTGTGCCCTGAGAACGAGATATGTGCTGCTCCTATCGGGATTTGTCGGCACATTCGGGCGGTGTTGCTGGACTTGTTTTAACCTGTCGAAGTGTCTTGAAGAACCGAGATACCGAGTCTGATCGGAACGTCTCGGGAGGAGGTCTATTCCTTCGTTGACCGTGAGAGCTTGTCATGGGCTAAGTTGGGACTCCCCTGCAGGGATTTGAACTTTCGAAAGCCGTGCCCACGGTTATGGGCAGATTGGAATTTGTTAATGTCCGGTTGTAGATAACTTGAACCTTAATTTAATTAAAATGAATCAATTGTGTGAGTTGCCGTGATGGTCTCTTCTCGGCGGAGTCCGGGAAGTGAACACGGTGTTGGAGTAATGCTTGTGCAGGTTGTTCTCTAGTTTCTCGTTCGCGCTTTGCCCTCTCTTCTCGCTCTCTTTTGCGAATAGGATAGCCACCATATATGCTAGTCGCTTGCTGCAGCTCCACATATTTTCACCTTGCCTTACCTATTAAGCTTAAATAGTCTTGATCGCGAGGGTGCGCGATTGCTGAGTCCCTGTGGCTCACAGATTACTTCCAAACCAGATGCAGGGCCTGATGATTCCGCTCCAGATGGCGCGCTTGAGTTCAAGTGGGAGTTCGACAAGGACTCTCAACGATACTACGTGTCTTTCCCTGATGATCAGTAGTGGTGCCTAGTTGGGGGTGATCGGGACCGTGTCGCATGTTGGGTTATCTTTTATTTTGGCGCCGTAGTCGGGCCATGAGTGTTTGAATGTTGTAATGCTATTTATGTACTTATTGTGTGACGTGGCGAGTGTAAGCCAACTATGTTATCTCCCCTTTTATTATCTATATTACATGGGATGTTGTGAAGATTGCCTAATTTGCGACATTGCTTTCAATGCGGTTATGCCTCTAAGTCGCGCCTCGACACGTGGGAGATATAGCCGCATCGAGGGCGTTACAAGTTGGTAATCAGAGCCTTCCCCGACCATTAGGAGCCCCCATTGCTTGATCGTTTTTAGCAGCCGAGTTGTGTCTAGAAAAATGTTTTGAGTCATTTAGGAATTATATATCGGAGAGTTTAGGAATTCTTTTTACTCCCCAGTCTCCTCATCGCTCTGGTAAGGCATCCTGACATAGAGTTTTGACTCTTCTCTTCTCAAATTTCACTAAATTTTTTTTAGGGTCACGCGGGTATCTTGGAATCGTTCCGATGGTTTTGTGATGAGAACATTGTCTTGGTGCCTCCTGTCAGGGGTTTTGTGGCAGTGTCCCGGGGAGTTGAGCTCCGAGATGTTGTCGTCACAATTTTATTGTTGCAATTTTGGAATACCTGAGTTTAGTACGCCGACATCAAAAATCTCTTTTATGCAGTTCGTTGGTGAGATAACCTCGATGCCACCCAGTACTGGGGCGGGAGTTCGAGAGTATCGCCATAACTTGTATAACGGATGCTTTTCGAAGGTTGAGGTAGATGGTTTCTGAAGTTTTTTCTCGGTTATGTGTTGAAGGATGGATACAGCTGGATGTAGGATTTGCTAGATTTGGGTGAGATATTATGCTTCCCATGTATCCCCAACACCTGATTGCATAACCGGAAAGGTTCGGGAGTTTCATAGGTGGGAATTCTTGTAGCTCTAGTTCTTCTTCCACGGATATTTGGTTTGAGATTGGTATTTCTTACCGAGTATTCGTTCTTGATCCGTACCTTATTGATTTATTTCTCTACCTAAATTCTAAGTGGCTTCTCAATTTATGGATATGTGACCATTTCAAGAGGAATGCATTCGTTCATTTTGTTCGGATGTGAAGACTATATGTTGCAATTTTCATTCCGTTGGATTCCGCTTCATTTTATTTGTCAATGTGCTAATGGTGGTCAACCTCTTCAGGATGGCTCCCGCTAAGAGCACCAATCAGAATCAGAATCAGGATCCGCCACCACCTCCACCTCCTCCGGAGGCATGGCAAGCTGTGATGGCCGCAACCAATGCAAACACACAGTTGATCATGCAAATTCTTCAAGAGCGCAATCAAGCGAACCAAGGCAACCAAGGCAACAATCAGAATCACTTTGCTACATTCAACCAGTTCCTTGCTAACGGGCCAAAGACTTTCAGCAATGGTGTTGAGGCAACTGATGCTGACGATTGGCTCGTGGATCTGTGCAAGCATTTCGAGTGCAGTAACGTCAGGCCTGAGGACTTTGTCAAGTTCGCTTCCTTCCAACTCAAAGACCAAGCTGCAGAATGGTTCCAGCAGTACAAGGATTCCAGAGGAGGTCGTGCGACCTAGGATGAATTTCGTCAAGATTTGAAAGCTCATCATATCCCTCAAAGCGCGTGGTTGAAAGCAAGCGTGAGGAATTCCGCAACCTGAAGCAAGGCTCTTTGTCTGTCTATGACTACAACAAGTTGTTCCAGAAGCTCGCCCGCTTTGCCAAGCAGGACGTCCCTGATGAGAAGAGCATGATATACCAGTTCAGGGGTGGTCTTAGAGAAGAAATTCAGCTAGCTCTTGTTCTCTTTGAACCCTTGAGGTATGATGAGTTCTACAACATGGCATTGAAGCAAGAGGCCGCTGAACTGAGGTGTGATGCTTCCAAGAAGCGAGTCAGAGACACTACTCCTTCTTCCTCTACTCAAGTGGCCAAGCAGCAGAAGTATTGGCTTCCTCCTCCTCCGTTTCGTCATCCATATCAGCAGAAGAGCAAAGGTGACATTGGATCTTCCCACCCACCCAACCCCGGCTTTCAGAACAAGACTTCGTCTCAAGCTCCAAGATCAAGTGCTCCGTATCATCGTTTGCTTTCAGAGGTCACGTGCAACAAGTGCCAACAGAAGGGTCACTATGCCAACAAGTGTTTCAACCAGAGGCATCTTCCTCCTCCTCCTCCCGTGAGATCGGCAAGTACAACTATGGTCAAGCATAACCCCAAGCACGCCAAGGTCAATTTGCTGAATGCAGCTCAGGCAGAGGACTCGCCAGATGTGATTATGGGTAACCTTCCTGTTAACGATGTTCCTGCAAAAGTTCTTTTTGACACTGGTGCATCAGTTTCCTTTATTTCAACACCATTTGTTTCCAAGCATGATTTTGTGACCGAGAGGATTCCTGTTCCGTTGAAGATTGTGTCTCCGGGCAAGCAAATGACTTCTAACAATTGCGTCCCGGATGTCTCTATCACGTTGGGCGATTACAAGTTTCTTTCTTCTCCGGTGGTTCTTGGTAACTTGGATATTGATCTTATTCTCGGAATGGATTGGCTTTCTAAGCACAAGGCGCATCTTGATTGTGCAGCCAGGCAGATTCAATTGACTCATTCGTCTGAGGATGTAATTGTCTTTGCCGCTCGTGATGATACCATCCTTCTGTTTTCTCTCAATGAGAAGGGTGAACTGGATGCTATCTCGCAAATTCCAGTCGTTTGCGAATATCAAGACGTCTTTCCAGAAGAGCTTCCAGGAATGCCTCCGCACCGGCCAGTTGAATTCGTCATCGATCTTGAGCCTGGCACGGAACCAGTGTGCAAGCGTCCTTACAAGCTCGGACCTGAAGAGTTGAAGGAGCTGAAGAAGCAACTCGATATTCAAGAAAGAATGGGTCTCATCCGGCCTAGTTCTTCTCCGTGGGGTTGTGGTGTTCTTTTTGTGAAGAAGAAGGATGGAACGGACCGACTTTGTGTTGATTACCGTCCATTGAACAAGAAGACCATCAAGAACAAATACCCACTTCCCAACATCAACGAGCTGTTCGAACAACTCAAAGGTGCCCAAGTATTCTCCAAGCTTGATCTCCGTATGGGTTATCATCATATTCGAATCCGTGAGCAAGATATTCCCAAGACGGCTTTCAGGACAAGCTATGGTTCATATGAGTACACTGTCATGTCTTTTGGCCTCGTCAACGCTCCTCCGACTTTCTCTCGCATGACGAACTTCATCTTCAACGCCTACACCAATGACTTCGTTTTGGTCTATCTCGACGACATTCTGGTTTTCTCGAAGAACAAGGAAGATCATGCCAAGCACTTGCGTTTGGTACTCGATAAGCTCAGAGAACACCAGTTCTACGCCAAGTTCTCCAAGTGCGAATTTTGGCTCGATGAGGTTCTTTATCTTGGTCATATCATCTCTGCCAAGGGCATTGCGGTGAATCCTGAGAAGGTGTCTGCAATTGTGAATTGGGAACCTCCTCAAAACGTGAAGCAACTCCGTAGCTTCCTCGGTCTCGCAAGCTATTGCCGAAGATTCGTTGAAAACTTTTCTAAGATCGCGAAGCCTCTCTCAAATCTTCTCCAGAAGCACGTCAAGTACGTTTGGTCTCGGACTGTGACATTGCTTTCAACACTTTGAAAGAGAAATTAGTCACCGCTCCAGTTCTGACTCCGCCTGATGAATCCAAGCCGTACGAGGTCTTTTGTGATGCCTCTCTCCAAGGTCTTGGCGCAGTGTTGATGCAAGAGAAGAAAGTTGTTGCTTATACCTCTCGCCAGTTGAAGCCCAACGAGAAGAACTACCCCACTCATGATCTCGAGTTGGCGGCAGTTGTACATGCTCTTTTGACTTGGAGACATCTCTTATTGGGAAGAAAAGTGGACATCTTCACTGACCACAAAAGTCTCAAGTACATCTTCACTCAGCCTAATCTCAACCTCAGGCAAACTCGATGGGTCGAAATGATTCAAGAGTATAATCCGAGTATCGAGTATACTCCAGGCAAGGCCAATGTGATTGCTGACGCATTGAGCAGGAAGGCTTATTGCAACAGTCTGATTCTCAAGCCTTATCAACCCGAGCTTTGTGAAGCTTTCCGCAAACTTAATCTGCAAGTTGTTCCTCAAGGTTTCCTCGCCAACCTTCAAGTCTCTCCTACCTTGGAAGACCAGATTCGCCAAGCTCAACTTCTGGATGCTATGGTGAAAAAGGTGAAGATTGGGATTGCCAAGAGTCAACCCAAGTACAAGTGCTACCGCCTTGATGACAAGGATACTCTCTTCTTCGAGGATCGTATTGTTGTGCCCAAAGGTGACCTTCGTAAAGTGATCATGAACGAGGCTCACAATTCTCTCCTCTCCATCCACCCTGGGGGCACGAAGATGTATCAGGACCTCAAGCAGGCTTATTGGTGGACTCGAATGAAGCGCGAGATTGCTCAATTCGTGAATGAATGTGATGTCTGCAGAAGAGTGAAGGTAGAACACCAAAGGCCAGCTGGTCTCCTCCAACCTCTTGCCATTCCAGAATGGAAGTTCGACCACATTGAGATGGACTTCGTGACTGGGTTTCCAAAGTCCAAACGTGGCAATGATGCTATATTCGTTGTCATCGACAAACTCACCAAAGTGGCTCACTTTCTGCCTATCAAAGAGTCTATCACTGCAGCTCAATTGGCGGAACTCTATACCTCTCGGATTGTATCTCTGCACGGTATTCCTCAAGTGATCTCTTCAGACCGTGGCAACATCTTTACCTCCAAGTTTTGGGATTCTTTTCAGAAGGCCATGGGCACCAACATCCGCTTCAGCACAACTTTCCATCCTCAAACTAGCGGTCAAGTCGAGCGTGTCAATCAGATTCTTGAAGATATGCTCAGGGCTTGTGCGATCTCCTTCGGCATGAAGTGGGAGGATTGTCTTCCATATGCTGAATTCTCCTACAACAACAGTTTTCAAGCAAGTTTGGGCAAGGCCCCATTTGAAATCTTGTATGGCAGGAAGTGCCGTACCCCTCTCAACTGGTCTGAAACCGGTGAACGTCAACTTCTGGGTAATGACTTAATCACAGAGGCAGCGGAAATGTGCAAAGTCATTCGAGATAACCTCAAAGCAGCCCAATCCCGCCAGAAGAGCTACTATGATAGTAAGCACCGTGATTTGGCTTTCGAGATCGGAGATCATGTTTACCTCCGCGTCTCTCCTATGAAAGGTACTCGTCGCTTCGGTATCAAAGGGAAGCTTGCCCCCAGATACGTGGGACCTTTCAAGATTGTCAGCAAGAGAGGCGATCTCGCCTATCAACTCAAGCTTCCTTCAAACTTTTGCAAATGTGCATGACGTGTTCCATGTCTCTCAGCTCCGAAAGTGCTTCAAGACTCCTGACCGCACCATCAACTTCGAGGACATTGAGCTCCAAGAAGATCTCTCTTACCGTGAGCACCCCGTTGCTATTCTTGAAGAGACTGAACGCAAGACTCGCAACAAGTCAATCAAATTCCTCAAAGTAAAGTGGTCACACCATTTCGATCGTGAAGCTACCTGGGAACGCGAGGATCACCTCCGTTCTGAGTACCCGACGTTCTTTCAGTCCTAGATCTCGGGACGGGATCCTTTCGTAGTGGTGGAGTGTTATAACACCCGGATGTGATTTACCCAATATGTACTCCAACTTTTGCCGTTTCCGGTCTTAAGTTATTTTATTTTCTCGGGTTCGGGTTTTTGTCTCCGTTGTTGTTATCATTGTCATGCATCTCATATCATGTCATCATGTGCATTGCATTTGCATACGTGTTCATCTCATGCATTCGAGCATTTTCCCCGTTGTCCGTTTTGCATTCCGGCGCTACGTTCTCCTCCGGTGGTCAATTCTACCTTTCTTTCATGTGTGGGGATTAAACATTTCCGGATTGGACCGAGACTTATCATGTGGCCTTGGTTTACTACCGGTAGACCGCCTGTCAAGTTCCGTACCATTTGGACTTCGTTTGATACTCCAACGGTTAACCGAGGGACCGAAAAGGCCTCGTGTGTGTTGCAGCCTAACACCCCTCCAAGTTGGCCCAAAACCCACCAAAAGCCTCTCCATCATCTAGAGCGTTCGATCACGATCGCGTGGCCGCAAACCGCACCTCATTTGGAGTCTCCTAGCTCCCTCTATGCCTATATAAAGACCACTCCCCGAAATTTTCGGGCAAACCCTAGATCTCTCCCTCTCCTCGCGCGCCGGACACTTCCTCCCGCACCGACGGACATGTCCGGCTAGCCCCGCCGCCGCCACGTGTCGCTCGCCGGTTGGCCGCACCACCGCCCCACTTCCTCGTCCGCCG